>NC_060978.1:47500-56886 GCF_910589235.1 Vespa crabro | reverse complement strand
ATAATAATAATAATAATAATAATAATAATAATAATATTAATAATAATAATAATAAAAATGAGAATAGTAAGAATAATAAGAAAATTAATAAGAATAATAAGAATAATAGTTATAATAATTAGAATTATATGAATAATAATAAGAATAATAAGAATAATATGAATAATAAGAATAATAAGAATATAAGTGTAATAAGAGTAATAACAATAATTAGAATAATAATAAGTATAATAAAAATAATAAGAATAATAAGTATAATAATAAGAATAATAAGAATAATATTAAGATTAATAATAAGAATAATAAGAATAATAAGAACAATAAAAAGGTTAATAAAAAGAGTAATAAGAATAATATGAACAATAATAAGATTAATAATAAGAATTATAAGAATGATAAGAATAATAATAAGAACAATAAGAATAATAATAAGAATATTAATAATTATAAGAATAATGAGAAAAATAATAATAATAAGATTAATATTAGGAATGATAAGAATAATGAGAATAATAATTAGAATAATAATAAGAATAATAAGAATAATAGGAATAATAAGAATAATAAGAATAATACGAACGATAATAAGATTAATAATAAGAATTATAAGAATAATAAGAATAATAAGAATAATAATAAAAATAATAATAACAATAAGAATAATAAGAATAATAATTAGAATAATAATAAGAATAAGAATAATAAGAATAATAATAGCAATAATAATAACAATAATAATAATAATAATAATAATAATAATTTTAATAATAATAAGAATGATAATAATAAGAATAATAATAAGAATAATAATAAGAATAAGAACAATAATAAGATTAATAATAAGAATAATAAGAGCAATAATAAGATAATAATAAGAATTATAAGAATAGTAATATTATTAATAAGAACAATAAGAATAATAATAAGAATATTAAGAATTATAAGAATAATGAAAATAATAATAATAATAAGAATAATAATAGGAATGATAAGAATAATGAGAATAATAATAAGATTAATAATAAGAATAATAAGAATAATAGGAATAAAAAGAGTAATAAGAATGATGAGCACAATAATAAGGTTAATAATAAGAATAACAAGAATAATATGAACAATAATAAGATTAATAATAAGAATTATATGTATAATAAGAATAATAAGAATAATAATAAGAATAATAATATGGATAATAAGAATAATAAGAATAAAAAGAATAATAATAAGAATAATAAGAATAATGAAAACAATAAGAAGATTAATAATAAGAATAATAAGAATAATAAGAACAATAAGAATAATAAGAATAATAACACTAATTAGAATAATAATAAGTATAAGAATAATAATAAGAATAATAAGAACAATAAGAAGATTAATAATAAGAATTATAAGAATAATAATAATAATAATAAGAACAATAAGAATAATAAAAAGAATATTAATAATTATAAGAATAATGAGAATAATAATAATAATAAGAATAATAATAGGAATGATAATTATAGTAATAAAAATAATAATAATAATAATAATAATAATAATAATAATAATAATAATAATTATGGGAATAGTAAGAATAATAAGAATATGAAGAATAATAAGCATAATTAGAATAATAATAATAATAATAGGAATAATAAGTATAATAATAAGATTAATAAGAATGATAAGAAGAACAATAAGAATAATAAGTTCATCAAGAATAATAATAAGAATAACGAGAATAATAAGAATAATAAGAACAATAATAAGATGAATAATAAGAATAATAAGAATAATAAGAATAATAATTATAATAATACGAATCATAGGGGGTCTGAGAATGGTATGAATGATAATAAGAATAATAATAAGTATAATAAGTACATTAAGAATAATAAATAGAATATTAAGAATTATAAGAATCATGAGAATAATAATAATAATAAGATAAATAATTGGAATGATAAGTATCACAAGAATAATAAGATGAATAAAATAAGAATATTAAGAATTATAAGAATAATGAGAATAATAAAAATAATATTGAGAATAATAAGAATGATCATAAGAATAATAAGTATAAAAAGAACAATAATAAGATTAATAATAAAAATTATAAGAATAACAACAATAATTAGAACAATATTAAGAATAATAATAATAATAAGATTAATAAGTATAATAATAAGAACAATAAGAATAATATTAAGATTAATAATAAGAATAATAAGAACAATAATAAGATTAATAATAAGAATTATAAGAATAATAAGAATAATAAAGAGAACAATAAGAATAATAATAAGAATATTAATAATTATAAGAATAATGAGAATAATAATAATAATAAGAATAATAATAGGAATGATAATTATAGTAATAAAAATAATAATAATAATAATAATAAGAATAATAATAATTATGGGAATAGTAAGAATAATAAGAATATGAAGAATAATAAGCATAATTAGAATAATAATAAGAATAATAGGAATAATAAGTATAATAATAAGAATAATAAGAATGATAAGAAGAACAATAAGAATAATAAGTTCATCAAGAATAATAATAATAATAATGAGAATAGTTAGAATAATTAGAATATTAATAAGAATAATAAGAATAAAAAGAATAATAAGAACAATAATAAGATTAATAATAAGAATATTAACAATAATAAGAACAATAATAAGATTAATAATAAGAATTATACGAATAATAAGAATAATAAGAATAATAAGAGTAATAAAAAAATATTAAGAATTATAAGAATAAGAAGTATAATAAGAATAATAAGTATAATAAGAACAATAAAAAGATGAATAATAAAAATTATAAGAATAACAACAATAATTAGAATAATATTAAGTATAATAATAATAATAAGATTAATAAGCATAATAATAAGAACAATAAGAATAATATTAAGATTAATAATAAGAATAAAAAGAAGAATAAGAACAATAATAAGATTAATATAAGAATAATAAGAATAATAAGAGCAATAATAAGATAATAATAAGAACTATAAGAATAGTAATATTATTAATAAGAACATTAGGAATAATAATAAGAATATTAAGAATTATAAGAATAATGAAAATAATAATAATAATAAGAATAATAATAGGAATGATAAGAATAATGAGAATAATAATAAGAATAATAATAAGAATAATATGAATAATAAGAATAATAAGAATATAAGTGTAATAAGAGTAATAACAATAATTAGAATAATAATAAGTATAATAAAAATAATAAGAATAATAAGTATAATAATAAGTATAATAAGAATAATATTAAGATTAATAATAAGAATAATAAGAATAATAAGAACAATAAAAAGGTTAATAAAAAGAGTAATAAGAATAATATGAACAATAATAAGATTAATAATAAGAATTATAAGAATAATAAGAATAATAATAAGAACAATAAGAATATTAATAAGAATATTAATAATTATAAGAATAATGAGAATAATAATAATAATAATAATAATAATAATAATAATAAAAAATAATAATAATAATGAGAATAGTAAGAATAATAAGAATATTAATAAGAATAGAAAGAATAATAAGAATAATAATAAGAATAATAAGAATAACAAGAATAATAACAATAATAAGAATAATAATAGGAATGGTAATAATAATAATAATAATAATAATAATAATAGGAATGGTAATAATAATAATAATAATAATAACAATAATAATAATAATAATATTAATAATAATAATAATAAAAATGAGAATAGTAAGAATAATAAGAAATTTAATAAGAATAATAAGAATAATAATTATAATAATTAGAATTATAAGAAAAATAATAAGAATAATAAGAATAATATGAATAATAAGAATAATAAGAATATTAAGAACAATAAAAAGGTTAATAAAAAGAGTGATAAGAATAATATGAACAATAATAAGATTAATAATAAGAATTTAAGAATAATAAGAATAATAATAAGAACAATAAGAATAATAATAAGAATATTAATAATTATAAGAATAATGAGAATAATAATAATAATAAGATTAATATTAGGGATGATAAGAATAATGAGAATAATAATTAGAATAATAATAAGAATAATAAGAATAATAAGAACGATAATAAGATTAATAATAAGAATTATAAGAATAATAAGAATAATAAGAATAATAATAAAAATAATAATAACAATAAGAATAATAAGAATAATAATTAGAATAATAATAAGAAGAAGAATAATAAGAATAATAATAGCAATAATAATAACAATAATAATAATACTAATAATAATAATAATAATAATTTTAATAATAATAAGAATGATAATAATAAGAATAATAATAAGAATAAGATCAATAATAAGATTAATAATAAGAATAATAAGAATTATAAGAACAATAATAAGAATAATAATAAGAATAAGAAAAATAATAAGAATAATAAGAATAATAAGAATAATAATAACAAGAATAATAACAATATTAATAATGATAATAATAATAATAATAATAATAATAATAATGATAAGAATAATAATGATAATAATAATACTTATAGTAATAATAATAATAATAATAATAATAATAATAATAATAATAATAATAATAATAATAATAATAATAATAATAATAATAATAATAATAATAATAATAATTATGATAATAGTAAGAATAATAAGGATATTCATAAGAATAGTAAGAGTAATAGGAATAATAAGAAAAATAAGAATATCATGAATAATAAGCATAAGCAGAATAATATTAAGAATAATAGGAATAATAAGTATAATAATAAGAATAATAAGAATGATAATAAAAACTATAAGAATAATAAGAATAATAATAAGAATAATAATAAAAATATTAATAACAATAAGAATAATAGGAATAATAATTAGAATAATAATAAGAATGAGAATAATAAGAATAATAATAGCAAAAATAATAACAATAATAATAATAATAATAATAATAATAATAATAATAGGAATGATGATAATGAGAATAATAATAAGAATAATAAAAAGAATAAGGACAATAATAAGATTAATAATAAATATAATAAGAATTATAAGAACAATAATAAGATTAATATTAAGCATTATACGAATAATAAGAATAAAAAGAATAATAAAAATTATAATAAGAATAATAAGAATGATACGAATAATAAGAACAATAATAAGATTAATAATAAGAATTATACGAATAATAAGAATAATAAGAATAATAATAAGAATAATAAGAATAATAAGTATAATAATAAGAATAATAAGAACAATATTAAGATTAATAAGAAGAATTATAAGAAGAATAAGAACAATAAAAGGATTAATAAAAAGAATAATAAGAATAATAAGAACAATAATAAGAATAATAATAAGAATTATAAGAATAATAAGAATAATGAAGAGAACAATAAGAATAATAATAAGAATATTAATAATTATAAGAATAATGAGAATAATAATAATAATAAGAATAATAATAGAAATGATAATTATAGTAATAAAAATAATAATAATAATAATAATAATAATAATAATAATAATAATAATTATGGGAATAGTAAGAATAATAAGAATATGAAGAATAATAAGCATAATTAGATTAATAATAAGAATAATAGGAATAATAAGTATAATAATAAGAATAATAAGAATGATAAGAATAACAATAAGAATAATAAGTTCATCAAGAATAATAATAATAATAATGAGAATAGTTAGAATAATTAGAATATTAATAAGAATAATAAGAATAAGAAGAATAATAAGAACAATAATAAGATTAATAATAAGAATTATACGAATAATAAGAATAATAAGAATAATAAGAGTAATAAAAAAATATTAAGAATTATAAGAATAATAAGAATAATAAGTATAATAAGAACAATAATAAGATTAATAATAAAAATTATAAGAATAACAACAATAATTAGAATAATATTAAGTATAATAATAATAATAAGATTTATAAGTATAATAATAAGAACAATAAGAATAATATTAAGATTAATAATAAGAATAATAGGAAGAATAATAATAATAATAATAAGAATATTATTAAGAATAATAAGAATAATAGGAACAATAAGATGAATAATAAGAATAACAAGAATAATGAGAATAAAAATAAGTATAATAAGAATAATAAGAATAATAAATATAATAATAAGAATAATAAGAATAATATTAAGATTATTAATAAGAATAATAAGAATAATAAGAACAATAAAAAGGTTAATAAAAAGAATAATAAGAATAATATGAACAATAATAAGATTAATAATAAAAATTATAAGAATAACAACAATAATTAGAATAATATTAAGTATAATAATAATAATAAGAGTTATAAGTATAATAATAAGAACAATAAGAATAATATTAAGATTAATAATAAGAATAATAGGAAGAATAATAATAATAATAATAAGAATATTATTAAGAATAATAAGAATAATAGGAACAATAAGATGAATAATAAGAATAACAAGAATAATGAGAATAAAAATAAGTATAATAAGAATAATAAGAATAATAAATATAATAATAAGAATAATAAGAATAATATTAAGATTATTAATAAGAATAATAAGAATAATAAGAACAATAAAAAGGTTAATAAAAAGAATAATAAGAATAATATGAACAATAATAAGATTAATAATAAAAATTATAAGAATAACAACAATAATTAGAATAATATTAAGTATAATAATAATAATAAGAGTTATAAGTATAATAATAAGAACAATAAGAATAATATTAAGATTAATAATAAGAATAATAGGAAGAATAATAATAATAATAATAAGAATATTATTAAGAATAATAAGAATAATAGGAACAATAAGAAGAATAATAAGAATAACAAGAATAATGAGAATAAAAATAAGTATAATAAGAATAATAAGAATAATAAATATAATAATAAGAATAATAAGAATAATATTAAGATTAATAATAAGAATAATAAGAATTATAAGAACAATAAAAAGGTTAATAAAAAGAATAATAAGAATAATATGAACAATAATAAGATTAATAATAAGAATTATAAGAATAATAAGAATAATAATAAGAACAATAAGAATAATAATAAGAATATTAATAATTATAAGAATAATGAGAATAATAATAATAATAAGATTAATATTAGGAATGATAAGAATAATGAGAATTAATAATTAGAATAATAATAAGAATAATAAGAATAATAGGAATAATAAGAATAATAAGAATAATAAGAACGATAAAAAGATTAATAATAAGAATTATAAGAATAATAAGAATAATAATAAAAATAATAATAACAATAAGAATAATAAGAATAATAATTAGAATAATAATAAGAAGAAGAATAATAAGTATAATAAGAACAATAATAAGATTAATAATAAGAATAATAAGAATAATAGGAATAATAATAATAATAAGAACAATAAGTAGTATAATAATAAGAAAAATAAGAATAATAGGAATAATAAGAATAATACGAACAATAAGAACAATATTAAAATTAATAAAGAGAATTATACGAATAGTAAGATTAATATTAAGAATTATAAGAATAATACGATTAATAATAAGAATTTCACGAATAATAAGAATAATAAGAATAATGACAATAAATAGAATAATAATAAGTATAATAAGAATAATAAGAATAGTAAGTATAATAATAAGAATAATAAGAATAATATTAAGATTAATAATAAGAATAATAAGAATAATAAGAATAAAAAGAATAATAATAAGAATAATATGAATAATAAGAACTATAAATAGATTAATAATAAGAATAATAAGAATAATAAGAACAATAATAAGATTAATAATAAGAATAATAAGAATAATAAGAAAGATAAAAAGATTAATAATAACAATTATAATAATAATAATAATAATAATAATAATAATAATAATAATAATAATAATAATAATAATAATAATAAGAGAATTAATAACAATAATAATAATAATAATATTAATAATAATAATAAGAATAAAAAGAATAATAAAAATTATAATAAGAATAGTAAGAATAATACGAATAATAAGAACAATAATAAGATTAATAATAAGAATAATAAGAATAATAAGAATAATAATAGGAATGATAATAATAATATTAATAATAATAGTAATAATAATAATAAGAATATTAATAAGAATAATAAGAATAATAGGTATAATAAGAAGAATAATAAGAATATCAAGAATAATAAGAATAAAAATAAGAATAATAAGAATTATAAGAATAATCAGAATAATTATAATAATAAGTATAATAATACGAATGATAACGATAATAGTAGTAATAGCAATAATAGTAATAATAATAATAATAATAATAATAATAATAATAATAATAATAATAATAATATAATAATGAGGATAGTAAGAATAATTAGAATATTAATAAGAATAATAAGAATAAAAAGAATAATAAGAACAATAATAAGATTAATAATAAGAATATTAACAATTATAAGAATAATAAGAATAATAAGAGTAATAAAAAAATATTAAGAATTATAAGAATAATAAGAATAATAAGTATAATAAGAACAATAATAAGATTACAAATAAAAATTATAAGAATAATAACAATAATTAGAATAATATTAAGTATAATAATAATAATAAGATTAATAAGTATAATAATAAGAACATAAGAATAATATTAAGATTAATAATAAGAATAATAAGAAGAATAAGAACAATAATAAGATTAATATAAGAATAATAAGAATAATAAGAGCAATAATAAGATAATAATAAGAACTATAAGAATAGTAATATTAATAATAAGATTAATAATAAGAATTATATGTATAATAAGAATAATAAGAACAATAAGAATAATAAGAATAATAACACTAATTAGAATAATAATAAGTATAATAAGAATAATAAGAATAATAAGAACAATAATAAGATTAATAATAAGAATTATAAGATTAATTATAATAATAATAAGAACAATAAGAATAATAAGAAGAATATTAATAATTATAAGAATAATGAGAATAATAGTAATAATAATAATAATAATAGGAATGATAAGAATAATGAGAATAATAATAGGAATAATAAGAATAACATTAATAATAAGATTAATAAGAATTATAAGAACAATAATAAGATTATTAATAAGAATTATACGAATAATAAGAATAAAAAGAATAATAATAAGAATAAGAATAATAATAAGAATAATAATTATAAGAATAATAAGAAGAATATTAATAATTATAAGAATAATGAAAATAATAATAATAATAAGAATAATAATAGGAATGATAAGAATAATGAGAATAATAATAAGAATAATAATAAGAATAATAAGAATAATAGGAATAAAAAGAGTAATAAGAATGATGAG
>NC_060978.1:40000-42500 GCF_910589235.1 Vespa crabro | reverse complement strand
ATAAGAATTATACGAATAATAAGAATAATAATAGGAGTGATAATAATAATAATAATAACAATAATAATAATAAGAAGAATATTAATAAGAATGATAAGAATAATAGGAATAATAATAAGAATAATAAGAATAATAAGAATAATAAGAATCATAAGAATAATAGGAATAGTAACAATAATAAGAATAATAAGAATAGTAATAAGAATAATAACAAATAATTAGAATAATAATAAGAATATTAAGAATTATAAGAAAAATGAGAATAATAATTAGAATTTGAATAATAAGAATAATATGAATAATAAGAATAATAAGAATAATAAGAATAATATGAATAATTAGAACAATAATAAGTATAATAAGAATAATAAGAATATTAACTATAATAATAAGATTTATAAGAATAAAATTAAGAGTAATACGAATAATAAGAATAATAAGAAATGTTAGAAGATTAATAATAAGAATAATAAGAATAATAGGAATGATAAGAATAATATTAAGATTAATAGGAGTAATAAGAATAATAACAAAAATAAGAATAATATGAATAATACTAAGAATACTAACAATAATAAGGTTAATAATAAGAAAAACAAGAATAATAAGTACATTAATAAGATTAATAATAAGAATAATAAGAATAATAAGAACAATAAAAAGATCAATAATAATAATTATAATAATAATAATAATAATAATAATGATAATAACAATAATATTTATAATAATTATGAGAAAAGTAAGAATAATAAAAATATTCATAATAATATATAGAATAATAATAAGAATAATAAGAACTATAAGAATAATAATAAGAATATTAAAAATTATAAGAATAATGAGAATAATAATAAGAATAATATTAATAATAATAATAATAAGAATAATAGGAATGATAATAATAATAAGAATGATTATAAGAATAATAATAAGAATAATAAGAACAATAAGAATAATAAGAATAATATTAAGAATTATAAGAATAATGATAATAATTATAATAAGAAGAACAATAATAGGAATGAAAAGAATAACAAGAATAATAAGAATAATAAGAATAATAATAAGAATAATAAGAATAATAAGAATAATAATAATGAGAATAGTAAGCATAATAACAATCATAATAATAATAAAAAGAACATTTTAGAATTATAAGAATAATAGGAATAATAAGAATAAGAAGAATATTAATAAGAATAATAATAAGAAGAAGAATAATAGGAATGAAAAGAATAGTAATAATAATAGTAAGTATAATAATAAGACTAATAAGAACAATAACAATAATAATAAGAATATGAAGTATTAACAGAATAATGAAAATAATAATAATAATAAGAATAAAAAGAACAATAGTAAGTATAATAATAAGAATAATAAGATTAATAAGAATAATAAGAATATTAATAAGAATAATAAGAAGAATATGAATAATAATAATAATAAGAATAATAATAGGAATGATAAGAATAATAGGAATAATAAGAACAATAAGAACAAAAATAAGATTAATAATAAGAATAATAAGAAGAATAAGAACAATAAAATATTAATAATAAGAATAATAAGTATAATAAGAACAATAATAAGATTAACAATAAGAATTATACGAATAATAAGAATAATAAGAATAATAATAAGAATAATAATAAGAATAATAAGAAGAATAAGAATAATAATAATAATAAGAATAATAATAGGAGTGAAAAGAATAATGATAATAAAAATAAGAATTATAATAAGAATAATAAGAATAATAGGAATAAAAAGAATAATAAGAATAATAAGAACAATAATAAGTTTAGTAATAAGAATAATAAGAATAATAAGAACAGTAATAAGATTAATATTAAGAATCATACAAATAAAAAGATTAATAATAAGAATTATTCGAATAATAAGAATAATAAGAATAATAAGAATAATCAGAATAATAATAAAAATAATAAAAACAATAATAATAATAATAAAAATAAAAATAATAATAATAGTAATAAGATTAATAATAATAAAAAGATTAATAATGAGAATAATAATTATAATAATAATAGTAATAATAAGAATAATAATAATAATAATAAAAATAAGAAGAATAATATGAATAATAATAAGAATAATAAGAATAATAATAAGAATAATAAGAGTAATAATAAGAATAAGAAGATTAATAAGAATAATAAGAATAATAATAAGAATAATGAGAACAATAAGAGTAATAAAAAAATATTAAGAATTATATTAATACTACGAAAAATAATAATAATAATAATAATAATAATAATCATAATAAGAATAATAATAGGAATATTAAGAATTATAATAATAATGAGAATAATAAGAACAATAAGAAAAATAATAAGAATATTAAGAATTATAAGAATAATGAGAATAATAATAATAATAAGAATAATAATAGGAATGATAATAATAAGAAGAATAATAATATAAATAATAATAAGAATAATAAGAATGATAAGAATATTAAGAATAATAA
>NC_060978.1:27500-35000 GCF_910589235.1 Vespa crabro | reverse complement strand
TAAGAACAATAATGAGATTAATAATAAGAATAGTAAGAATAATAAGAACAATAAAAAAATTAGTAATAAGAATAATAAGAATAATAATTATAATAATAAGAATAATAAGAATAATATTAAGATTAATAATAAGAATAATAAGAAGAGTGATATGAATAATAAGTATAATAGGAATAATAGGAATAATAGGAATAATATGAATAATAAGAACAATAAGAATAGTAATAAGAATATTAAGAATTACAAGAATAAGGAGAATTTTAATAATGATTGGAATAGTAATAGGAAAGATAAGAATAATAAGAATAATAATAAGAATCATAATAGGAATAATAAGAACAATAATAAGGTAAATTATAAGAATAACAAGAATAATAAGAACAATAATAAGATTAATATTCAGAATTATACGAATAATAAGAATAATAAGAATAATAATAGGAATAATAATAACAATAAGAATAATTGGAATGAAAAGAATATTAAGATTAATAATAAGAATAATAATAAGAATAATAATAAGAATAATAAGAAAAATAAGAATTATAATAAGAATAATAAGAATAATAAGAATAATAGGAACAATAATAAGATTAATAATAAGAATAATTAGAAGAATAAGAACAATAAAAAGATTAATAATAAGAATAATATGAATAATAAGAACAATAATAAGATTAATAAGAAGAATTATACGAAGAATAAGAACAATAAGAAGAATTATAAGAATAAAATGATTAATAATAAGAATTATATGAATAATAAGAATAATAAGAATAATAATAATAATAATAATACGAATAATAGGAATGATAAGAATAGTAAGAATGATAATAAGAATTATAATAAGTATTATAAGTAAAATAAGAATAATAAAAAGAATATTAAGAATTATAAGAATCATGAGAATAATAATAATAATAAGATTAATAATTGAAACGATAAGAATAACAAGAATAAGAAAATGAACAAAAATAAGAGTATTAAGAATTATAAGAATAATGAGAATAATAATAATAATAATAATAATAATGTGAATAGTAAGAATAATAAGAATATTAATAAGAATAGTAAGAATAATAAGAGTAATAATAAGAATAATAAGAATAATAAGTTTAATATGTATAATAATGAGAATAATAAGAATAATAAGAACAATAAGAATAATAATGGGAATATTAAGAATTATAAGAATAATAAGAATAATAATAAGAACAATAAGAATAATAATAAGAATATTAATAATTATAAGAATAATGAGAATATTAATAATAATAAGAATAATAATAGGAATGATAAGAATAATGAGAATACTAATTAGAATAATAATAAGAATAATAAGAATAATAAGAATAATAATAAGAATAATAAGATCAATCAGAATAATAATAAGAATAATGAGAATAATAAGAATAATAAGAACAATAATAAGATTAATAATAAGAATAATAAGAATAATAAAAACAATAAAAAGATTAATAATAAGAATAATATGTACAATAAGAATAATTAGAATAATAATATGAATAATAATAAGAATATTAATAATAATAATAATAATAATAATAATAATAATAATAATAATAATAATAATAATAATGAGAATAATTAGAATAATAAGTATAATAATAAGAATATTAAGAATTTTATGAATAATGAGAATAATAATTATAATAAATATAATAATAGGGATGATAAGAATAATAATAATAATAATACGAATAATAATAATAATAATGAGAATAATATGAATGATAAGAATACTAAGAAAAATAATAAGAATAATAATAAGAATAATAAGATCCATGAGAATAATTATAAGACTAATAAGAATAATAAGATTAATAATTAAAATAATAATAGTAATAAGAAAAATAAGGGTAAAAATAACAATAATAATTACAATAATAATAATAATAATAATAATAATAATTATAATAATATTAATAAGAATAATAATAATAATAATAATAATAATAATAATAATAATAATTATGAGAATAGTAAGAATAATAAGAATAACAGTAATAATAATAAGAATAATAAGAATATCAAGAATAATAAGAATAATAAGAATAATAATAAGAATTATAATAAGAATAATAAGAATAATAAGAATAATAAGAATAATATTAAGATTAATAATAAGAATAATAAGAAGAATAAGAACAATAAGAAGATTAATAAAAAGAATAATAAGAATAATAAGAACAATAATAAGATTAATAATAAGAATTATAAGAATAATAAGAATTATAAGAATAATAAGAATAATTAAAATAATAATAAGAGTAATAAGAATAATAAGTATAGTAATGTGTATAATAAGAACAATAAGAATAATATTAAGAATATTAAGAATTATAAGCATAATGAGAATAATAATAATGATAAATATAATAATAGAAATGATAATAATAAGAAGAATAATAATGAGAATAATAATAAGAATAATAAGAATAACACGAATGTTAAGAATAATAAGAATTATAACAATAATAAGAATAATAAGAATAATATTAAGAATAATAACAATAATAAGTATAATAATAAGAATAATAAGTGTTTTAAGCATTAAGAGGATAAAAATAATAATAAGAATAATAATAATAAGAAAACTAATAAGGATAATAATAATTATAATAATAATAATAATAATAATAATAATAATAATAAGGATAATAATAATAAGAATGATAAGTTTAATAAGTAAAATAATAAGAATAATAAGAATAATAAGAATAATAAGATCAATAAGAATATTAAGAAGAATATTAAGAATTATAAGAATAATTGGAATAATAATAATAAGAATAATAATAGGAATGGTAAGAATAATAGTAAGAATAATAAGAATAATAAGAATAGTAAGAATAATAATTAGAATAATATTAATAATAAGTGTAAAAATAACATTAATAATAACAATAATAATAATAATTATAATAATAATAATAAATAATAATAATAATAATAATAATAATAATTATAATAATAAAAATAATATTAATAATAATAATAATAGTAATAACAATAATAGTAATAATAATAATAATAATAATAATAATGAGAATAGTAAGAATACTAACAATATTTATAAGAATAATAAGAATAATAAGAATAATAATAAGAATAATAAGAATAATAAGTTTAATATGTATAATAATGAGAATAATAAGAATAATAAGAACATTAAGAATAATAATGGGAATATTAAGAATTATAATAATAATAAGAATAATAATTAGAATAATAAGAATAATAGGAAAAGTAAGATTAATAAGAATAACAACAACAATAATATCATTAACAACAATTACAATTATAACAGTAGTAACAATAACAATAATAAGAATAACACTGATAACAATAACAATAAAACAATAATAAAATAACAATAATAAAAAATAATATTAATTACATTAACAATAATAACTATAATAACAATGACAATAATTACAATGACAATAATAGTAATAATAACAATAATAACAATAATAGGAATAACAATAATAATAATAACAATAGTAACAATAAAATTAACAACAATAACAATAATAAAAATAACAATAATAACAATATCAATTATAACAGTAATAATACTAATAATAATAATAATACCAAAAATAATAAAAATAACACGAATAATAATAAAAACAATAACAATAATAATAAAAACAGTAACAATAATAACATTAATGATAATAATAATAACAATGATAACCTTAACACTAGTTACAATAACAATAATAACAATAACAGTAATAACAATAACAATAATCATAATAATAATAATAATAACTATAACAAGAATAACAATAATAATAACAAAAATAATATCAATAACAAAAATAATAATAACAATAATGTTAATGACATTTATAATAATAATAGTAACAATAGTAATAATAATAATAATAATAGTAATAATAATTATAACAATTATAATAATAATAACAATAATAATAATAATAATAATAAAAAAAAAATACAAATAAAGAATAATATTAATTACATTAACAATAATAACAGTAATAATAAAAACAATAATCACAATAATAATAAGAACAAAAATAATAATAACTATAATAATAATTATAATAACAATAATAATAACAATAATAATAATAATAACAATAATAATTTTAAAAATAATATTAATAACAATAATAACAATAATAATAATAACATAACTATAAACACAAGAACAATAATAATAATAATAGTAACAACAATAACAGTAATAACAATAATAATAATAACAATAAAAATTATAAAATTAACAATAATAACAATAATAATATCAATAACAACAATAACAATAAGAAGAATAACACTAATAACAATAACAATAATAACAATAATAATAATAACAATAATAATAACAATAATAATAAAACGATTAATAATAATAATAATAATAACAGTAATGATAACAACAACATCAATAACAATAATATTAATGGCATTTATAATAATAACAATAATAATAATAATAATAAAAATAATAATAATAATAATAATAATAATAATAATAATAATAATAATAGTAACAGTAATAATAATATCAATAATAATAACAATAATAATAATAACAATAATAATAATAGCAATAATAATAATAATAATAATAATAATAACAATAAAACAATAATAATAATCATAATAATCACAATAATAATAACAATAACAATTATAACAATATAAATAATAACATAACAATAATAACTATAACAATAATAACAATAACAATAATTACAATAACATAATCATAATTATAACAATAATAACAATAATAATAATTACAAAAATAACAATAATAATAATAACAAAAATAATAATAATAAAGAATAATATTAATTACATTAACAATAATAACTATAATAACAATAGCAATAATAAAAATAATAATAATAACAATAATAACTGTAATAATAATAATAACAATAATAATAACAATAATAATAATAAAAACAATAATAATAATAATAGCAATAATAATATAATATTAACATTAATAACAATAATAACAATAAAAATAATAACGATAACAATAACAATAATAATAATAATAATAACATTAATAACAATATCAATAACAACAATAATAATAATAACATTAATAACAAAAACAATAAAAACAATAACAATAATAAGAATAGCACTAATAACAATAACAATAATAACAGTTATAATAATAATAATAATACTAATAATAATAATAATAAAAATAATAATAATAATAATAATAATAATAATAATAATAATAATAAAAGCAATAACAATAATAACATTAATGATGAGATTAATGACAATAATAACAATAATTATAATAACATAACAATAATAACAATATCTATAATAATAATAATCGTAATAACAATTATAACAATAATAATAATAACAATAACAAAGATAATAATAATAACAATAACAACAATAAGAGTAATATCAATAATAACATAACAATTATAAAGATAACAATAATAACAATAAAAATAATAACAATTACAACAATAATAATAATAACTATAACAACAATAATAACAATAACAATAATAATAAGAATAATAATATTAACAGCAATAATAAAATAATATTAACAATAATAACAATAATAACAATAACAATAATATCAATAACAATAATAATAAAAACAATAACAATAATAGCAGTTACAATAATAATAATAATAATAATGACAATAATAATGGTAATAATAATAGTAATTAATATAATAATAACAATAACAATAACAATAATAACAAATAATAAAATTAACATTAAAATAACAATTATAATAATAATAACAGTAATAATGATCTCAATAAAAACAATAATAATTTTAACAATAACTTTAACAATAACAATAGCAATAACAGAAACTATAACAATAACAATAGCAATAACAATAACAATAATAATAATAATAATAATAATAATAATAATAATAATAATAATAAAAAGAACAATAACAATAATAACAGTAATAATAAGAACAATAATGATAAGATCAATAATTATAAGAACAATAATAATAAGAATAATAATAAAAAGAACTATACTAATAATATTACTTATAATAATAATAAAAATAACAATAACAATAATAATAATAATAATAATAATATTAACAATAATAATTACAATAATAATAATAATTATAATAACAATAATAATAACAACAATAATTATAACAATAATATTAATAACAAAAATAACAATAATAATAATAACAAAACCATAATATCAATAACAATATCAATAATAATAATAACAATAATAACAATAACACTAACAACAATAATAAAATAACAATAATAAAAAATAATAGTATGTTATATTAACAATAATAACTATAATAACAATAATAACAAAATCACTAATAACAATAACAATAATAGCAATAATAATAAAAATAATAATAATAATAATAATAATAATAATAATAATAATACGAATAATAATAATACTTGTAATAACAATAATGATAACAACAATAACTATAACAATAACAATAATAACTATAATAATAACATCAATACTATCAATAACAACAATAACAATAAAAAGATTAATAATAATAATAATAATATAAATAATAATAATAACAATAACAATAATAATAAAAACAATAATAACATCAACAATAATAACAATAACAATAATAACAAATAATAATAATATCATTAAAAATAATAAATATAATAACAATAACAATAATAACAATAACACTAATATCAATAACAATAATAGCAATAATAATAATAATAATAATAATAAAAATAATAATAATAATAATAATAATAATAATAACAATAATAATAATAACAATAATAATAATAATAACAATAATAATAACAATAATAATATCTATAACAACAATAACAATAATAACAATAATAACATAAACAAATAATAACAATAACAATAATAAGAATAACACTAATTACAATAACAATAATAACAAAAATAATAATAACAATAATAATAACAATAATAATAATACGAATAATAATAATAATAATAATAATAATAACAACAATAACAATAACAATAATATTAATGGCATTTATAATAATAATAATAAATATAATAATAAAAATAATAATAATAATAAGAAGAAGAATAATAATAATAATAATAATAATAAAAATAATAACAATAACAATAATAATAACAATAATAATAATAATAGTAACAACAATAACAGTAATAACAATAACAATAATAACAATAACAATTATAAAAATAACAATAATAACAATAATAATATCAATAACAACGATAACAATAATAACAATAATAACAATAATAACAATAATAACAATAATAACAAAAACAAATAATAGCAATTACAATAATAAGAATAACACTAATAACAATAATAATAATAACAATAATAATAACAATAATAATAATTCGAATAATAATAATAATAATAATAATAACAATAATAATAACAACAATATCAATAACAATAATATTAATGGCATTTAT
>NC_060978.1:0-20000 GCF_910589235.1 Vespa crabro | reverse complement strand
GGAACATGTTGTGATCCCTTAGATTCTCCAGGTCCTGTTGGGAGTAGATTCCGTTCGTCATAAAGTGTTGCGTAACCGTGTACTTCCAGACAGGTTTTGTCATAGGATGAAGGATTTGCGGAGAAAGGACCTTCACTGGTTTTGGTGTAAGTCGATATCAGTTTCCTTCTAAGGAAAACATGGGCGGTAATAGGCTATTGCATTCTCTGACTGTTCCCGATTTCACTAATAATCTTGATTTCGGTGTTAGAAATAAACTGGCATTTTGCTGATGAACTGGTAGTTCGTGATAGCACTTTTCCGTTGATCTTATTTTTACCGGTACAGGAGTGTAACGATAAAATCTGCATCTAACGATATAGATCACTTCTCCCGCCGTCATGGTTATATAGCCAGCTGATTTCATTACCGTGTAGACGAACTCATCCGTGCGCAATGTGGCCGATGCCAGAGCGTCTTTCAACACTTGTTTTTGCAATTTGCATTTTTGCTTGATAACGTCATTGTATGGTACTGTCATCTGATTTTTGATGTGTTTTCCAGTATACGAATTTTGAATATACGTAGGCAAAACGGTCAAGTTCCTCGACCTAAAGTTTCTTCTTTGATGCGAATGTTCGGCCCTTACGAGTTTCCAATATGAATAATTTTGGATGTTCGCTTTTGAGCAACGTATAACCACATAAGTGGTACTCGGTCCTTGTCTCTAATGCGAACGTAATATCGTGGGTAATCAGCATGTAAATGCTGGTAATGTTTCGGTTTGTCTAGATACTGCTAATTTTGTAGCTAACCCTTCATACAACACATTATAATATTCGAAGTTGCATGTCGAGTCAGGATGCGTAGTCCAGAATGCGTTGCCTTCTTCGTCAGTGAAGTAGTTACCTTCGGAAAAAGCATTTGGTTCCCTTTCGGAGAATCACATTATTTTCTTTTATTTTTACTGTAAGGTACTATTCTTCTAAATTGACTTTTATTGACGTTTGCACTACAACGTCGTTCCAGGTACCGTACGGGTCGACATATTGTGTTTCAGTGCAACGTTCATCCGTTCCTATGGATCCGGCTAACGTCACGCTTCGATGTTCCGTGACGTTGATTCAAGACGTTTGATTTTTAAACCAACTATTTGTAGGGTGCGAGTTACGGCTAGAATTCTTGTGTTGAATGCAGCTTTGCATGATTTGTGTTCAGCAGATTTATTCTTCTCCCGTTGTGGACGACAGATACGTGAAAGGCCATACCGCAATGGCATATTGTGCGGTTTAATTCCACACGTCACTGGTGCACATGCATGAGTTCATAGTCCGTGAGTTGAAGGAGCTGTATGTACACCTCCGTCAGGTTTGGTGTTTCGACAGGAGCGTCACAATCATCAATGTCCAACAATGAGAGGGTTGTAATGTTGGTAGTTGCCCCTCCATAGTCGTATCTCAGAAAGGCGGCATAAAATTTAATTATAAGTACTGTAATTGCCGCTATAGTTAACATTTTTACGATATTTCTTATCTGAAACAATACTAAGATCTGTTCGATTTTAGTTTTGATTTCCGCTGTTTAATACAGTCCCCTATTTTTACCTTTCCGTCAACTTGTAACTTAATATTATTCTGAGAAAGCATTTCTAGGATTTTATGAGCGTCGATATATTGGTTTCCTAATTTTGAGGTGGGTTCTTTCAAAAGAAATACCTCATATCCTACCTTTAATACTTGAGGATTTATTTTTCAGTCGTAATAACATTTAGATTTTTCCTCAGGCCTTAAAAGATTCTGTCGTGCTACCTCTTGTATGTAGTTAATTCTATTCATTAGTTTAGTATAATATTGGAAGTATATTTGATCCAAGTTTTCGTCTAATGGCGAGTCCGACGCAGGTATCAGGGCTCTCTTCCCGAAGACTAATTCGTGTGGTGAAAATCGAGTTTCCTCATGCGTACTTGTGTTGTACGAAAACATTGCGGGATCTATCCATTCGTCCCAATTCTTCTTAGTGACGAATAGTTTTAGATATTTTATTAGTACGTGGTGAGACCTTTCGACCGAGCCATTAGATTGCAGATGAAACTCTGTGGTTTTATATTGTTTAATTTTTAACTTTCGTGCTATTGCCTTAATTAGTGAGCTGAGAAAATTCGTGCCTTGATCTGTCAAAATAGCACGAGGTGCTCCGAATTTACTAATTAAGACTTTAATCATCGTGTTTGCTTTATCAATGGATATGGTTTTATTAAGAGACGTTGGAATGGAGAACTTCGTGAGCTGATCTTGTATAGTTAATATGAATCTATTTCCCCACGGGGTTTGAGGAAGAGGGCCTACTATGTCCATCGCCACTTTATCAAATGTTGCGCCTGGTGTGTCCGTTAGTATCATTGGTTGTTTGTTTTTTATTCTGAAGAGTTTCAATAATGGACATTTTAAACAGTTCTGTATAAAATTTTGTATTTGTTCCTTCATATTTTTCCAATGATAACGTTGTCTTAATCTGTTATATGTTTTAGTTACCCCTTTATGTCCACTCATAGCTGATATTCTTGAATTAGGCTCTCTTTCTATCGTGTTCCTCGGAAGTTGTTGTTAACATATACATATACAAATATAATATAATACATATACAAATAATGCAATGCTCTCTATTGAATATCTCTACAAATCTTTTTTTGATATACTTCCACGGAATATTATCGATTTCGGTAATTTTTGAAATACATATTGTATGAAGATCTAGATCTCGTGCTACCGACAGTGATTCGAGTGCGGAATCTAATATTTTATCGTCCAGCATTATATTATTTGTCTCTTTGACGGGTAGAGATATTAATTTGTTTTTTCCATAGTCAGTTACTTTCGCGCGTCGTTGGGTTAAATCTTTATATTATGGGAGTTTACCTATTGTGGCCAACTGTTTAGCTCCTACATCACATGGTGTTCCACGCATAGTGATGAAGATCGCTAATTTATCTCTTTTAAAAGAAATTTGGTAGCATGATTCTATTAGATTCTGGGAATCACTATACGTTTCCTCTAAATGAGGTGACATAATGTACGGACACGAGGCTGGATCAAGCATACTTTCCGAATTAGTGTTTGAAACGTCGTCCCTTTGACCCTAGGGTGGAAAGAGATATTCGAACCACTGCTCGACGCCTCATACGTATATAATAGCGCCGAAATTTTTACTGGCGATTCTTCTCTTAAAGTTTTTATTTGTTCGTTCGTTTACGGCCTACTTGAATATAAAGATTCGTCGGAGGATGTTTCATTTGATGGACGAATAGGTACAACCTATTTAGTTTCAGGAGGATTCCTAGATAGAGCGTCCGCATCAGCGTTGGCGGTTCCTGCTTTGTAAATGATTTTGAAGCTATACTCAGCTAATTTTAAAGCCCATTTTGTTAGTCGAGAAGTTGGATCTTCTACCGATTTTAACTATACTAAGGGTTTATGGTCGGTTAAGTTAAATTCTCGCCTATATAAATATGGACAGAAATAATGTATTGAATAGATTATAGCTAATAGCTCTCTATCGATTGTTGAATAGTTTCTTTCAACCTGGTTCAACAATCTTGAGCAATACGAGATTGGAAAGTCTTTGCCGATAAGGCCCTAACTCAATACGGCGCCGATTGCATATCCCGACGCATCCATAGTTTCATTGAACTCTTTCGTAAAGTCAGAATACGGCAAAATGGATTCTCGACATAATACGTCCCGGAGAGAGGTGAATGCGTTATCCTGTACTTGGTTCCACGCGAAGGTTACCTCCTTTTTCAGCAGGTCGGTAAATGGTTTCACTAATTTAGAAAAAGCTGGGATAAATCTTCGATAGTATCCGGCAAGGCCTAAAAACTAGCGAATGTTCTTAATATTTCGCGGTGGCGGGAACTCTTTGACCGCTTCGAGCTTTTAGGGATCTGGCTTTACTCCACCTTCCCCAATTATATGGCCTAAATACACAACCTCTCTTTTCAGAAATTCGCATTTATCTGGCTTTAATTTTAAGTTGGCTGTTCTCAAACGCTCTATTAACTTTCTGAATATAATTTCGTGTTCCCGAAGCGATCTCGCGTACAGGAACACGTCATCCAAGTAAACAAACATTTCTTTACCTTGGAGGCCTGTTAGAACAAGGTCCATTAGGCGTTGAAATGTCATTCTTGAAGCCGAATGGCATATGATTAAATTCGTAGTGTCCATGTGGCGTCGAGAATGCCGTCTTCTGCCTATCTCCTAGATGTATTTTGATCTAATGAAAGCCCGACTTCGAAAATCGAGAAATACTTCGCAGATTATAACAGATCTAAAATTTCTGTAATGTTAGGTAGTGGGTACGCATCCCCTACCGTTTTCTCGTTTAACTCTCTACAATCTATTACTACTCGCCACTTTGGGTTTCCCTTTAAATCAGCTTTCTTGGGAACTACCCAGATGGGTGAATTATACGGCAAGACTGATGGCTGAATTATTTCATCTGCCAGGAGTTCTTTCGTTTGTTTATTGATTTCTTCTTTGTGAATGGGCGGAAATCTATATTGCTTAGTATTTATTGGAACCTATATTGCTTAGTATTTATTGGAATCTCATCCGTTGTTATAATTCGGTAATTTATTAATCTTGTGCTTCCTAACGATTCTCCAGGTAGGTGAAAACAATCCGCGCTGATGGCTAGTAGTCTTTCTACGCTTTCTCTTTCCTCTTTATTTAGTTTTTCAAGTCGTAGAAACGATCGTACCTGCTCTATTCTATTCTTACCCTTAGGGTTATGTATTTTCATTTCTATTTAACCTGTCTTAAGTCTTGGTAACTACGGAGGCGGCAGTTATTGCCCTAATTGATGCAATCGCACATCCTTCTTCTGAAACTTTACTTCCTCGAACCATTGATTTGGCCTTACTTAGGTCGTGGATCTCGCACCGCTGAAGTTTTAAAGTAGGAACTATTATGTTGAAATCCCCGGAATATACCCGAGAGAGTTTCGAATTTGAGTACGTAACCCTCTTTGACTTCATTATTCTCGATGCGACAACGAAATATTGTGATTGACTTTGCAGAAGCGCGAATTACTTCACGAACTATGAACGGAATTTTCCTATCGGGTAGCTCTAGTGATTCTTTGGAAGTAATTTACGCTCGCGCCAATTTCTCTATGGAATTCACTGCCTAATATACCGTCCTGATTGATAGGAAAGGCAGGGTCCACTATTTGGAAGCTTAAAGGTTTATCGAGGAGGTCTATTACAATAAAGCCTTTGTGTAAATATATGGTTGCTATTGGGTTGGCAACTAAGTGATTGCGGATTTTATCGATAGATGGATTTTACATTTTCTTTTATTAAATCCGCAATCATTTAGTTGCCAACTCAATAGTTATTCCACTAATTCTTATAGCTTCCTCCTCATTCACTGCCATTCCGTTTCTAATAGCGTTTGCTTTGATGTTGTTTACTTCTGAACCTGTATCTATCACGAATTTATTTTGTCCGTAGAAAATAGCCGAGTTAAGAAATTTCGAGGGGGTTTTGGCCGTTAGGCCAATTGACCACATTTATTCGTCCTTACCGGTTGCTACCGTGGTCTATTTCGGACGAACGTACTTGGTCGTGGGCCCGCCCACATTCTTGCGGATCGGGCCGACTTTGACATTTCCCGATGTAGAAGCTCCTAAATTTTGGCGACGATCGTCGAATGCCTTTTTCCAGCATTCATCTGCCGAATGTTCCGTTCGGTTACAGTAATCACATTTTACCGATTCGTTATTTAATTTCCTTTTTAATTCGTCGATTTCTTGCCTGAGGTTATCGATATTGAATTGCAGGTGTGAATCGCTATTGAAAGAGCAACGACTCACTTCGCGACATGTTGGAGTATGTTAAGTTGAGTGATTACCATCGTGTGTATCGTCTATAATTAAGAATCCATCCCGTTTATCTAAATCGCGTTCGTAGCGAATTATTAACTGTTCTCGTTCGGTAACTTGGTATTCGCGTTATTCTAATTCTATTTATTTCCTATGTGGAGTAGCGTTCTGTTTGTCGATATATCTATTCATATTGTCTAACTGTTCTCTGAATGAAGAAATTTTGCTCATAACATCCTGAAGGCTTTGTTCACGATGTAATAACGCGCTTTCGCGAGCTTAATTCTCTTTTTCGGTAAGATTTACAACCGTTAAAGGAGATCCATGTGGCGAAGTCATTTTGCTTGCTTATGAAGAAAAATAGAAATTAACGACAAAAAAAAATTTGAAAGTACTTTCAACCAATTTTTTCGGGGACCAAAAGTACATCCCACCCCGCCACCAAATTTTATTATTAGAATATCTGACGTCAACAATTGAATCTTGAATGACTGTAAAGTAACGAAGTGCCTGCAGCTTCCCAATTATACGAACCTAGTCACGCGCCTCTTTTTCGCTCCATCCCTTCGGAATCTTACACAGGAACTCTTTTTTATTTTCTTCACAATAGAGCAGTCAAACTGCGTCAAAAAAGATTTACTTTAACTTACCTTATTCGATGGAATGCTGAGAGGGGCTCTGAATATCGTTACTCGTGTATATTTTTCTTTCTTGAGCTGCAGACTCGACTAGTGACTCTTGATTGGTTACCTCTTGATAACGATGGCTGAGGAACAATTGGGCCAAGCGATGTTCGATATTCGACAATTTTTTTCTCTATTACGATTTGATTTATTTGGTATGAAATAGGTGATAGAAATTTACAAGGAAATGAATAACAGAAATTAATGCAACTAGTTACTATGATTAGAAACATAAGTGTTAAGTATTTCTTAACGAGAAATTTTTCGTGAATAAATTGAACGAGCTAACATAGTCGTTTTGGTCGTAACGACTAATTGCAAAGAACTGATCTTAACGACTGACTGCGATAAAATTATCTCAACGACTGCTGATGATGAAGTGTTCTTAACGACAGGCTATGATGAAGTTATCTAGACGACTGCCGATGAAGAAGTGTGTTTTGATGCGGGCTCGTCTGCAGCATCTAGTCCCTAGGCGCGTTACTCCGCATGCACATCGCCTGCAGGCGCCTCCTTGCACGAACCGTTCTCGCGCGATATTTTGGTCTCGTCAAGGGCGATAAGCCATTGCATCACGGTTTTCCTGCGCGTACTTCCTTGGTCGACTTTCTCTCTGCAGATGTAGCTCTTAAGCGTGCTCCGTTGCCAAGGGTGGAAGAGGCATGACGTATCTGTTTCTCGGCACGTACTCCTTTGTCCCTTTGTTCTCTTATTTCTTTACTACCATATCCATTACATACCTGTGCGTATGGGTCATCGATCTTATTTCCAAGAACTTAAGGCTGGCTCTTGTTTGCCTTTGAAGATATTTATAATGATATAATCTTATGATATTATAGCTAGTTTTTTTTATATTATATTATTCGTATGGTTAATACATATGTGCTTATACGGTATAGCTATACAAGTGTCTTATGCTATCCCCATATAATTAATTTATTACTACGTGTCTTATAGATAATTCTAAATTAATTATTAATTACATGTTGCAAATGATTATTCTTATGGAAAAGATAAAAAAAAACAAATAAAAAATGATAAATTTACATCACTTTAGATGCACATGTATAAGTCTCTATATGATTTTCTCTTCTTTAAAATGTTTTTCAAATTTTCTGGTTGACCTATCCACGAAGACATGACATTAAATACGTGGATTGAAGATAAATTGTCGTACAATGTAAGCGAAACATGTGAATTGCGTTAGCAATAAGTTAAAAACGTAAAATCTTCGAAAGTACTTGTACCACAGTTTGCAGGAAGTTACCAATCGATTCAGCACACTGCATTTCCTAAGATCAAATTACTACTTTTATGGGAATCGTGGATTTTAACATTATTTCATTACGATATACGATTTTTCGTGCGATTACGCTTATCGTCGAAATAAGACATGTTGAAAACTCTTTCAATTCCTTAGATATATTCTATCTTAGATATATTCTAGAATAAAGAATATAACAAGAATATAACGTTTTTACGAAGAATAAATACGTGTATTAACGGGAAAGTTGTCTTAAAGTGTAAGCGAAACAATAATACGTGAATATAACGTGAATATAACGTTATTATGAAGATTTAATACGAGGATTATCAATAAGTTGTTGTATAATGCTAGTGAAACATTCAAATTTTTTCACAGATAAGTAAAAATTTTTAAATCTTCGAAGGTTCTTGTACCACAGTTCGATGAATGTTACCAAATGATTCAGCTCACTGGATTACATAAGATCAAGCTACTATTTTAATAATAATAATAATGATAAAATTAATAATAATAGTAATATCAATAATAACAGTAATAACATTAATAACTTTTCGTATTCCGGTGATAACCGGATACGCACGAAAATTCATAAAACGCAATGAAATATTGATTAATACTACGATTCCATTTAAAACAGTAGTTTAATTTGAAGTAATGCAGTGTACTGAATCGTTTAATAATTCTCCGTACAGTGGTGCAAGTTCTTCCGAAGATTGTACGATTCATACTTATCACTGTAGAAATTCGCTTAACTTTTTTTTAGTCATCAATTTACCATTAATCCTCGTATTTAATCATCGTAAATTCGTTATATTCTTGTTATATTTTTTATTCTTATTAGGTAGATTCCAATATCTAAGGAATAGGTAGAGATTTCAACTTCACGTATTTCGACGATATCCGCAATTGCAAGAAAATTCGTATAACGTAATGAAATAATGTTAAAACTCATGATTCTATGTAAAACAGTAGTTTGGTCTTATGCAATGCAATATACTGAATCATTTTGAAACATTCTCCGAACTGTGGTGCATGTTCCTTCGAAAATTTTACGATTCTTACTTATCGGTGTCGAAAGTCTCACGTTTCCCTAACATTGAACAACACTTTATCGTTAATCGTCGTACTTAATCTTCACAAAAACGTTATATTCTTATTGTACTCTTCACTCTGCATAGATATAATACAATATCTAAGGAATCGAAAGAGAATCATTTTTTCTCTATTTTGACCATTTCCGTATACGCACGAAAATACCTATAATGTATTGAAATAATGCTAAAAACCACGATTCGGTTTAAAACATCTTCGGTTGGTTCATCTTATGTAATGCAGGGTTTTGAATCGATTGGTAACATTCTTCAAACTGTGATGCAAGTTCCTACGAAGATTTTACGATTCCTATCGGTGACGAAATTTGCATGTTATGCTAATATTATACAACTTATCGTTAAATTTATCGTTAATGCTCATATTTATCCTTCATAAAAACATTATATTTTTATTATATTCTATATTCTGCGTCAATAGAATACGATATATAAGGTATCGAAAAGATTTCAAATTTCGTATTTCGACAATTTCTGTATACGTACAAAAATTCGTATCACGAAATGGAATAATACTAAAATCCGCGATTTCATTTAAACCAGTAGTTTGACCTTATGTAATGCAGTGTGCTGAATCGATTAGTAACATTCTTTGAACTATGGTTCATGTTCCTCTGAAGATTTTACAATTCTTACTTATCAATGTCGAAATTCGCATGTTTGGCTAAACTTATACAACAATTTATCGTTAATCCTCGTACTTAATCTTCGTAAAAACATTATAATCTTACTATATTCTTTATTCTGCGTCGATAGAATGCGATATCGAAGAAATCGAAAGAGATTTTAACTTTTTTCGACGTTTCCTCATACGCACGAAAATTTGTATAATGTAATAATATAATGTTTATACCCGCGATTCCGTTTAAAACAGTAGTTTGTTCTTATGTAATGCAGTGTGGTACAAGTTTCTTCGAAAAATTTATGATTCTTACTTATCGTTGTATTAAGTGGACCGAAAAGTAATGTCGCTTTCTTAAATTAAACTCAAACGAATAAATTTTTAACAAGTTTTTATTTTTAATCACAATCAAATATCGACATGCGCAGAAACGACATTATTTTCCGGTCCACCTAATAAAAGTTCGCATATTTCGCTAAGAATATACAATATTTTATCATCATTGAGGCACACATGCGTCTCTTCATTGTTTACGGCACTTTGTCTCAAGGGTTCTATATCATCATTGGGAATATTTACCCGTGGGAACTTATTGGACATTAACTAACAAAATACATAGATAAAAACACGTGGCCACTTTTGTCTGGGCCTAGGTATTCTTAGTGAAATATCTAGGTTTTGATAATATTTCAATCCAGCTAATAAGTAAATAACAAAAGTAGACGCCTAGGCGCGATAAGCCAAGGGTTATCTGGCTTCTAGCTTTAAAATATCCATTGGCATTTTTTAATCACATGATCATTAGAACAAAGGGGACACACACAGAATGTTTAAACATTCTAACGAACTGCCCCCACCAATGACATTCACGGCGTACGCTGATTGGCCGTTGGAGTTGGACAAGAAATTTGTAGTGGTAGGATTGCATGTAATTTATTTATCGACAGTTAGCACACCTGCGGCAATCCTAACCTCAAATCTTAAAAGCGCGGGAAATACTTCAGGCATGACTCTACAGACCTTGTCGCCCGGGTCTCCAGGCACGACTCTACAGACCTTGTCGCCCATGGTTAAGGAAAAATTTTTCGAAATTTTTCAAAATTATCAAAATTTTCAAAATTTTCAAAATTTTGAACATTTTCAAAATTTTCGAGCTTCGTCATAGTACGTGACTGCAGTGATGTAACCATGATGGAACTATCCCAAATTAATGCCGGGGTGTCTTGTATGATCAAATATATAATAATTAATTTTTTTTTCTCTAAGTCCCCATCCAGTTAAAGTACTTTTATTAAAGTACTTTAATAATTTCTTTTCTTTTAAGTTCTTCGTTATTCTAAGTACTTTACTAAGTACTTTATTATTTTTCTTTTTTTTTCCCTCATCATGAAATGTTATTGTTTGATCGTTGCATCGTCACTCTGCCATTAAGGAAAGTATACTTTAAGTACTACTTCCCTTTTTTTTCTCCAACTCGCACGCAATCCGTCCAAAATTCCCTGAAAACGGAATGTACGCCCCCAGCCCCTAGAGATAACTACAACCCCCGCAACAATAGCGCACATGCAACCCATAGAAAGAATGCCCTACCACCGATTATTGAGTAAGACGCCGAGCAAGTCTGCGCGGATTCATCTTCAGAATCACCGGAAATGGTCGCAGAAATAAATGATGCCCCATCCAATATCCTCGTAGAGGACGATATACGCGTAACCCCCGATACCACCGGTGCGATAGGCGTGGATCTTCAATTAAAGACACCGCGTGTTACTTTCGCCGAACCCTGCGCATCAATCTGTGATAATGATACGATTTCGGCCAAGACCCCCTCTCACGTAAATCGTACGTTCTCTAAAATTCACTTGTTGCAGTTAAACATGAGACGTTCTAGAACGGTAATTGGCGAAGTCCGCGAACTGATTAGCCAGAAATGCCTGGACGTGCTAGTTTTATAAGAGCCGTACGTCCAAAGCACGAGACAAAGTTATAGGACTAGGAAACGGAACAAGAATAGCTATTATCCGCGATGAAAGACGCTGGTCGACAGTCGCGGTGACCAACCCGAACATCGCGTTGCTTTTTATCTCGCAGCTCAGCACTCCGCATAGCGTCTGTGCAGAAATACAAGCACCCGGCTCCTCCTTCTACGTTGTCTCGCACTACTTTCAGTACAGCGACGAAATAAAGGCACAACCTTAGGCACTTGGAATCGGTACTTCGTGCCCTAAGGGGGGAGAGAGTAATAGTATCACTGAATACCAACGCGCGATCGCCTCTCTGGGGCCCTCAGGGCACAGACGAAAGAGGCTCCAAATTAGAAGCCCTCATCCGAGCATCCGGGTTAAGAGTTATTAACGACGTGAAACAGCCACCCACATTTTGGACGACGAAAGGCTCCTCGTAACCCTCCGACGAGAGGCTCGACGTAACCCTCTCGTTACAATCCATGAGCCGATTTATAGACCAATGGAAAGTCAGAACAGGCTGGACGTCCGGTGACCACAACTCAATAGATATCGCGATACATCCCTCGAAGGCTGAGTCGAGTCGAGGGGATTGCACTCGGGGCGCGGGGAACAGAAGGTTCAACACTAAGAGAGCTGACTGGGACTTGTTCGCCGAGCGTCTACTCTCCCTCTCCGCAGCAAGGCTGGAGGGAAGCAGTTTAGGATCGGCTTTAGAAGTAGAGACAAGAGCCAACGAGCTTACAAGTGTCCTACAAACCGCATGCTCCGAATCTATGCCCCGTAAAAAGGCTCACCGGAAGTCCAACCCATGGTGGACATCAGCGTTAACGAACCAAAAGAAAGCGATATCTCGACTAAGACGCACGTTCCAGCGAGAAAAAGACTATTAGGCACGCTTCGGGTTAATGCGCGAGTATCGTTCGTCGTTGTGGGACTATAATAAAGCGGTACGACGTGCCAAATTAGAGAGCTGGAGGAAATTTGTCACGGAGCAGAGTAACTCGGAACCGTGGGGGTACATCTATAAGCAACAGACAGGTAAACTTCGCGTCGAAAGAGTAATCAACACTCTTAAACGAGAAGGCGGGAAAACCACGAACGTTCGTGATACGGCAAGAGTCCTCTTCAATACGTATGTCCCGGACGACTGCGTGTCCGAAGACACGCCGGAACAGCAAGCGGTACGGAATATCTCCAGAAACGTTCCCGAAACTGCGGATGCCCCTCTCTTCACGAAGGAAGAGGTCACGCGTGTCATAGGATCCCTTAGAAAAGGAAAGGCCCCGTGGCCGGATCTTATCGAGGTGTGCGTGCTCAAGAGAGCATTTGCCGCTATCCCATCCCAATTCGTTGATCTTTTTAACGGATTCCTTCAATGGGGCATCTTCCCATCTATTTGGAAAGAGGGCTCCTTAACAGCACTCCTTAAAGGCGATGACAAGGACGCGGAGCACCCCAAGTCTTACGGGCCCATATATCTTCCCTCCGTCATAGGAAAGGAAAGGTTCTGGAAAGGCTGCTGAAGTTGCGCCTTAACGAAACATCCCTCGCGCCGGAAAAACTTTCGGACAAACAATTTGGCTTTGCTCCGGGACGCTCCACTGAAGAAGCGATAGTAGAGATGCGCCGAATCGTTTCTGCCTCCTCACGGAGATATGTCGTCGAGGTGTTATTCGACATCTCGGCCGGTTGTCCGATTCTAAACTGCTTCCCTCCAGCCTTGCTGCGGAGAGGGAGAGTAGGCGCTCGGCGAACAAGTCCCAGTCAGCTCTCCTAGTGTTGAACCTTCTGTTCCCCGCGCCTCAAGTGCAATCCCCTCGACTCGATTCAGCCTTCGGAGGATGTATCGCGATATCTATTGAGTTGTGGTCACCGGACGTTCACCCTGTTCTGACTTTCCATTGGCCTATAAATCAGCTCAACCTTCGACAACCTTCAACAATGTTTGGTGGCCTCTAGTCCTCAAGGCACTCCAAAATCAGGACTGCCCGAGAAACGTTTTTAACGTCATGACTAGCTACTTCGCGGACCGTATGGTAAAAGTTGCCTTAAGAGAGCATGAGGTTTCAAAGCAGGCCTCGAGAAGATGCCCACAAGGATCGGTCCTTGATCCCTCCTGCTGTAACCTCATGTTCGACCAGCTCCTCTGGATACTGGAGGAATCCCCGGGAAATCGTCATCATAGATGGAGATTTTAGGAAGGAACTCGAGGAGAAAGGAAATTGCGTGGTAAACAGCATCACCGGATGGTACTCGACGGCGAGATTATCTATCTCTGAACATAAGACGGAAGCTATCGTCCTCAAGAGCGACTGGGTGAAGAGGAAACCCATTGGTAGAAGGAGAGGATAACGTCCAGATAGGAAGCGGAAAACGGCGAAAAAGACCGACTTAGTCAGTAGGCCCCCCACCATAAAGATAGGGGATAATAAAATTAAATTTAGGAATTCCGTTAGATACCTCGGGGTATACTTCGACAAAGGACTGGGGGTCAGGACACATTGCCGTTATCTTAACAATAAAGTCGGACCACTGTTTGCGAAGCTAGGTAGATTAGCAGCCAAGGAATGGGGGCTCCGTCATTGCACTCTTCGGGCGATTTATCGAGGAGTATTCACCCCTACGGTCACGTACGTGGCAGCGGGATGGTCGGATTTCTGCACCGAAGGGGATCTCAAAAAGTTAAGCGCGACCTAGCAATCGGCCCTCATCTCGGTCACCTTTGCGTACCGCACAACCGTGACGGAATCCCTCTGTGTCGTAGCGGCGAAGCCGCCTATTGATCTCCAGTTATTGAACCGTAGAAGATTATACGACATTAGGAAAAATAGGAGCATCGAAATAGCAACGCGAAAGCTGGAAGGCACGAAGAATAAGCGCGCGATATTAAGGCAGGTAGACGAGGAAATTTTCAGGGATTGGGAATCCAGATGGGAGAACTCCTCAAAGGGAAGGTCAACGTACGCGTTTTTCCCGGACATCAAGAACAGGATGGGTGCCCGTTTCGTCTGTCCTAACCACTTTATATCTCAGTTTCTTACAGGACACGGAGCTTTTAAGGTCAAGCTGATGTCGCTGAACATCATCCCTGAAGGAGTATGCGAGTGTGGCGAAGAGGACACGGTTTCGCATCACATCGTCGACTGTCCGATCTTCGAACCCCAGAGGGTGGCTCTGGAAGAAATTCTCTGTGAAAGGAGTTGGCCGGAAGCAGCAAGACATCCTGTCTCCACGGCCGAGGCCTTCTCCCTCTTCGCGGAGTTTTGCAAAGAAACCCTCCTCATTAAGGGTTATTAGTTCATGAATTCAGCTGGGATTGTCGGAGTCCTGGTGATGGGGATGGATGCCTGTAATCTTCTCAGGTTAACTCATTCTCGAACAGGATAGGGTCGGAGATGCTCGAATGCATCTTCCTTTTTTTTTCTTTTCTTTTTTTTTCTATCACTAAACTCTCTCCCCTAAATCTGCTATCCTTCCAATCCCATCCCATCCTACGGAACGAGTGCCAAGTATCGTGATACTGTGAGTGGGCCTCCCCGTGGTTACCCGTGGGCACGGCTGACATCAGCGTGGTGATCCGTTGCTGCGAGGATGTTGGTCGTGGCTAAACTGCTCACCCTGCCCGCCGGCAAGAGTTTTGGATTTTTCCGAATCCGGTCTCTTCGTAGTGATGGCTGCTGTCTGTAGGTTTAATTCCGTAGCGTATGCCCTAATGGGCGAGGTAGCATAGGTGCAGGCATCCTTCAGATGTCCACCTTTACAATATACTGCCCCCACCAATGAGCATTCTTTCACTTTCCATATTTCAACTCCGCCCTTTACCAATCTCATTTCAGTTCTAAAGAATCCAAAGGAATAGTCAAATTACATCTTTCAGACTCACAACATCTAAGCTCTTAAGCCTCTTTCAGAAGCAACAGCTATAACTAACTATACAACATATCCGAAACAAACAAACAATTATAACTCATTTAATCAAATACACGGTGAGATTTACATAGCGCGCATCAGTTAATATCGCGCATTTACTTCTCAATTCCTCACGGGATTCTTTAAAAGAACGCGCGTCCTCCCTATAATTTGCAGGAATGCGACGAGTGATCTTTTGCTGATGGCCTACAACAATATCCTAGCATAGTGCCACCGACCTTATTCATCGCGACCAGTGGGTCTATAGCTCGGACAACAAGGACAAGACATGGGACCTTTCCTCTGTGCGAATCGACTGTCATCACTGGTCCGGTGCGAGATGCGCATCTAAAAACGCTCTCGTAGTGTAAGTCCACACAACGCACAATAAACTAAACAACATTAATGAACAATCGTTAATCTTCGTACTTAACATTCGTAAAAACGTTCTATTCTTGTTATATTCTTCATTCTTCGTCGATGGAATTCAGTTTCTAAGGAATCAGAATAGATTTCAAATTTTCATTTACCGACGATATCGGTATAAATAAAAGGTATCGAAATAATGTTAAAAACCCCGATTATTTTTAAAACAGATGTTTGATCTGATATTATTTAATATGCTGAATTGTTTGATAACATACTGTGGAGGAAGTTCTTTCGAAGATTTATGATTCTTACTTATCGATGTCGGAATTCGCGTGCTTAACTAACAGTATACAACAATTTTCGTTAATCCTCGAATCTTATCTTCATAAAATGTTATATTCTTTTAATAAACTTTACATTAAGTCGATAAAATCCGATACCTAAGGAAGTGAAGGAGAATTCCACTTTTCATATTCCGACAGAAAAGGTAAACAGACGAAAATTCGTAAAATAAAATGACACATTTTAAAAAACAAAAATTCCGTTTAAATCAATGATTTGATCTTATGTAACGGGATGTGATGATTTTATATATTAATAGTAATAGTAATAATAATAACTATAATAATATTAATAAAAATAATATTATATGTAATAATAAGAATAATTATAATAATAAAAATAATAGTACTAGTAATTACTATAATTTATATTAACAGTATATTATAAAAACAATAATATATTTAATAATTAATATAATAAAAATAACAATAATAGAAAACATAAAAAACATGAAAATGAGTCTAAATATAATAAAGATAATAAAAATAATGACAGTAATATTTAAATTCCTTATAAAAATAATATCAATATTAATAATAGTATTAATAATGTAATTCACAGTAATTATAAAGAAAATATGGTTATTAGTAGTATGATGATATTCATAATAATAATAGTACATCAAATAATAGTAATAGTCATCATCATAATTTTATAAACAATAATAATAGTAATAATAATAATAATAGTAATAATAATAATAATAATAATATTAATAATAATAATAAGTCTGCTTTCACCTTCCGACGCAAGCATATCGAAACTCTTTCTTTCCGAACGGATGTACTTATAAATTAATATTTTCGATAAACTTTTAATTATTTAAACAATCTTTAGTGTACGTCGGATAGAGTAAAGTATTATTTAAACAATAATACATTTATTTAAACATTAAAAATTCGGAAAAGAAAAACTAAAATAATTTTAATATAATATACGGATACTTAAAAGATCTTATTTCTCCACGATTGTGGGGGAGGAAGAACCTAGTGGAGTCAATCACGAAATCAAATCATTTTAGACAAACAATCTAATCTTACTTTGGAATTTTATTCCTACCATTATAATACACAATTTCAATTGCAAAATGGAAAAGTCGCTGAAAGAAAGCACTACCCCAGATGGCAGCACAGAAGAGAAATCCATCATTGCGTTATGCAATGCACCGGGATCTAGGGTTTTAGGGAATCCCAACATCTGCAATAAGCATGAGTTGGAGCATCCTTGGAATCCTTCCGGACTTAAGTTTAAAAAGAAGTTTTTTGCGAGCACTTTAAACGTAAATTCTTTGCTGAAGGTTGATAAACAAAAGGAATTAGAACTACTTCTGGATAGAAACGAAATTCAAATTTTAGCAGTACTGGAGACGAGATTTTTGGATAAAAATGTGACAGAAACAAAAGATTATAGAATCTTTAAAAAACCTGCGATTAAAATTATGAAAGGAATGCCAATCTTGGGAACAGCCTTTTATATCCATAAAAGATTATTAAACTATGTAACTGAATTCAAATCCTGCTCAGAAAGGATGACTCTTTTGACAATGAAATGCAAAAATAAATTATACACTTTTATTAATTGTCATGCACCAATAAATAAAGACAACAAGAAGAACCCAAATAAAATAGAAGAATTCTGGGACCTCCTGGACGATGAAATGTCTAAAATTCCAAAATCAAATGTAGTAATATTACTTGGAGATTTCAATGCACAAATAGAAAGAGAGAGAATTCATAGACCAATAGTGGGAGAATATGCTGCACATCAAAGAACAAATAGAAATGGGATGAGATTGACTACTATTTGTAAAAACTTTCAAATAAAGATAATGTCGACTTTCTTCAGGAAATTGCCAAGAAGAGCTAAAACATGGATTTCTCCAAATCCAATGCTAGGTGAATTTCAAATAGATCATGTAGCTATATCCAAAAGAAACATGACGGAAATTATGAATGTCAAGGTAGTAAGAAGCAGAGAATTTGATTCCCATCACTATTTGTCTAAAATCAAACTCAAATTATTACCCAACAGAAATCACAGAAGAGGGGAAAAGATAAATAAGTACAACATAAATAGACTCCAAATTACACAAGAAACTTTGGAAACATTTCAGGAAGAAATAAAAGTAACTCATCATGGTCAGTGGCAAGATTTATCTAAAGAAATAACGAACACAGCCCAAAAAACATTTGGACTAGCCAAGCATAGAAAAAAACCTTGGTGGAACCAAATATGTTGAGATGCGTTACAGTAAAGAACAAAACAATGGAAAAAGTAGAAATGCTCGGGGAAGACTGAACACCATGACCAATTCAAACAACAAAGGAAAGACACTGCTAGAATAATAAGGGGAGTTAAAAGATCTTTCGAAAAATCACAACTTATTGACATGCAAGACAACTTTGTTAAAAATAATTCACGAAACTTCTATCAGATTTTTAAGAGTCAATTAAAGGAGTATCAAGCGCCTAGCATATGCTTCAAAGATGAAAATGGTAAACTTGGCCTAAGCAATGCTGAAAACTGTGAAATACTTGCGAAACACTTTGATCAACTTTTAAACTGTCCTGAACCAAAACATAAATTGGAATTCTCTGAACCAACTGAAAATCTGGAAGAAGATATATCACCCAATGCTGAAGAAATTAAAGAAGCAATTAACAATCTAAAAAATAATAAAGCTAGTAGAGAAGACTCTATAACAGCTGAACTTTTGAAATGGTCTCAATCAAAAATCATTGAAGAGCTGCAGTTAATCTTTAAAGATATTTGGAGAGAGATTTCCAAAAGAATAGAAAATAGCTCTAATTCACCCATCACATAAAAAAGGGGACAAACAGAAAGTTGATAACTATAGAGGCATCTCTCTTCTGCAAACTGCATACAAGGTAATCTCAAAAATATTGCTGAATAGAATAAAAATAGATCTTGTTCAGAACAAATATTTAACTTAAAATCCATAATTTGCCATAGGATACTGAATTCAAAGGACATAGTTGTAACTTTTATAGATTTTAAAAAGGCATTTGACTCGGTTGATAAAGAAACCATAGATAAAACAATACGTGAATTTGGAGTTAAAAATAAATTGACAAACTTAATACGTGAAACACTTACTGACACAATTTCAAAAGTAAAATTTATGGGTGAGATATCCAAACCTATTGAGATAAATACAGGTGTAAGGCAAGGTGATGGTTTATCACCTCTTCTGTTCACCTGTGTTCTAGAAAAAAATTGCCAGAATTTGGAAGATAAAACTAAAAGAACAAAACATTTCGCCAGTAACTTTGGGGAGAAAAAACAAAGGCATTGAAATAAGTTGCATAGCATTTACAAACTATTTTGCTATAGTGTCAAACAACCTAAAAAGTGCAACAACACAAATCAATCTCTTGGAAGAAATAGCTAACAAAGCAGGTTTGAAAATCTCCGTAGAAAAAATTAAATTTATTATAAACATCAAGAACGCTCCAAAATTTTTAACTACAGATATTGGTCCAGTGGAAAAAGTAAAGAAATTCAAATACCTGGGAGAAATAATTCAAGAAAATGGTTTAGAAAAATCTGCAGTAGAAGAAAGTTTACGCAAGATGGAAATAGCGTATGGTATCACTAAGAATTTTTACAACAAAAAGTGTTTATCAAAAGACCTTAAAATAAGGCACTACGCTATAGTAGAGAAACCGGAATGATTATACGCGAGTGAATGCTTGGTACTAAATTATAGATTAGATAAACTAAAAGTACTAGAAAGGAGAATCATGAGGAAAATTTTAGGTCCAGTGAAAACAACAAAAGTATGGAAATTAATATCTAATGATGAAATATACAGGAACATAGAAGGCATAACAGAAACGATAAGGAAAA